>NC_056744.1:1261238089-1261245589 GCF_019279795.1 Protopterus annectens
AAATCTTGAAGTTTAATAACTTTGTATATATAATCCTTGGTGAAGAAGCATCTTGACTTGCACATATAATCTGTGCTCTCTCTACAGTTATATTTTTTGAGGATGCTTCACAGTTTAACAATGTCTCAAAGATACTCTTAGTCACAGACAGCAGATTATTATTATCATAAGATTCTGGCAAACCACGAATAATAATGTTGTTTCTGCGACTCCTGGCTTCTAAGTCTATCAATTTAGTTTGCATTTCAGAAATAGCTTTATCTTTAGACTTTAGATCACTTTCCAATGACTCAATTTTTATCTCTAAAGCTGAGTTTCTGTTTTCAATAGTACTCATTCTGTCATTTATTTGCTTTAAAGTATTACCAAAGTCAGCAAATTGCTCTGAGAAGTTTTGAATAGCACTTTGTATAGGTTTTAATGCTAGCTTTAGTTCATCTAAATAAAAGTTTGAGTCATTCAAGTCTTTGTTACTTACTTTGGAAAATTCAGGAGAATTTTTAGATGTTATCAATCTTTTGGAAGTGGTATCTTTTTCAGGTGAGAGCACTGAACAAAATTTGGCCTTCGTAGGCTGGGTCTCCATGGAGTCAGATTTAGTAGCCATGCCCAGAGATTAGATGCTGATGCCAGAGTGACAAGTTCCAGGAAGATTCTGAAGCAGCAGGTGACCAAATCAGATAACACCACAGACTGTTCTGAGGTAAAAAATATCCCAAAATAAAATTTCCGAAGATAAAAATATTCCAGATGTATGTAGAAAGATTTGTAAAATCCTTTTATGAAAAAAACTGAGGAAAAATATTATTACAAAGTTGTAAAAAAATAGAGATGTTACAAAACTGTGAGGAGCTCAAAGAATAGGGACTAGTCTAGTTGGCAGCCATCTTGGAATCCTACAAAATACTCTGTTAATCCACTAAGTTCTTGTACATTATATACAGTATAGCATCTGGGCCTGATACCAAATCAAATCCTAAGTATTTCATCCAATTCACTAATAGTAATTTCTTCTTTTTTTTTTTTTTTACTTTCCATTCTCTCTTATTTTCCTTCTCCTTTCTCTAAACATAGTTTCCAGATACTGTACTGCAATACTCATAATTTGTGCTTGTATTCTTTTTTATCTCTTACTTTACATTTTTAATTTCTTTCATTATACTAACATCCTCCTTTACTATTTTACCAAGATATGCATACATCTTCTCCTTTCTACCTTGTAAAAAATATTTCTACTACAGTAATGCCATGATTTTTTTCTTTTATATAGATTTATTTTGCTATATGGTAATACCCTCTTGTATTATTATCTAAATTTTATAATATATTTCTATACATTTTCCAGTACTTCACTTAATCTTCCTTTCTTACTTCATTTTGCCATTAAAAAACACTTTTTATATGTTTTTTAAAAATCCAATCCACCATTTAAACCAGTATTTTGGAGGTCCTTCATGGTTATATGATCTTTTCATAACTGTAATATTTCGCATGCTCTAATTTCACTCCATAATCTCTCATTTACTATTTGTATTCCTTTTCCTATTTTAATATACGCTTTTTTCTATCACCTTCATCCATATTGCTAAATGGTCTGAGAAAACCATCACAACTGTATCACCACCTGCTACCCCCAAACCTTCTGATAATACAAAATGCACAATTTCAGATCTAAATGCCCCATTCTATAAGTCTATTGACTTTGTTCCATACTGTTAGTTTACCACATTTTATCACTTCTGTATTTTTTACATATTTCCTTTTTTTACATTCCCCCCTTAAATCACAATTAAAGTCCCTTAAAATTATAATTTCCGTTTTAACCACCTCATAGTCTAATATTTGATTAAACAGATTCTCTGTTTCCTTGCTAGTTATATAGGCATATTACGATATAATTCTACAACATATTCTTTCTACCTTACATCCTCAACAGTTAACCTTTCCATCCTTACTAATATTACATCTGGTATTTTCACTGTTTTTAACACAACACAGTCACTCCAGAACAATTCATACTTCCTAAGCTCCATATTATATTTCCATCTCACAATTTTCCTGCTTGCAGTTTTTCTTTACTTGTCAGGAATCTTACATCCTCTAATAGAAGAACATCAATTTCACATTTATCACACCACTCCAATATCCTTATCCTTCTTACAGCTTTAATTATAATGTTCACATTTACTGAAAGTACTCCAAAGTTAACCCCCCCTTCACGAAACTCCATGCAAGAATAAGACTATCCTTGCACGGAGTGGTTTGTGTCATTTAGAACAGCAGCGTGCCTTGCATATGCATGAAGGCACACTGCTGCCTAATCTACATAGATATGAACCATTAATGAGTGCAGGGGGTGTGGCGGAGTAGTGCACGGACACTAAACATGCACCCTGCACTCAGAAAGTGCCATACAGCACTTTCTAAGCTGAAATGGCATAATATTAGAGCTTCGCTCTAATATTATGCCAGTATTTCAGTGTCCGCAGACAATGAAATGAAAAAATGATCATTTCAGGGTCCACGGACACTGAAATAAAAATGGCAATAAGAAAGCAATGCAAGGGGGTATGTTACAGACACACCCCCTGCATGGCTAAAGTATGGTACAACACATTTGTAACCTGCTAAACAGGAAATGTGTGCAAATGCACACATAACGGGTGATAAATCCCCCAAAAGTGAAAAAGCACAAACATAACCCCACAAACATAGAAAGTTGATAGGAACAGGTCATGCATTACCATGAATTATGTAAGGGTAGAAGTTTGAAAGCAAATGTATACCAATGCCCCCTTACAGCAGTGCATGTTAACAAAGGCACAAATGATGGGGGGAATAAATATTACAGTAGGGACACGCCTGAAAACTTGCCCTCACACACTTAGAAAGTTGATAGATAACAGGATATGTATTAGCAGGAGTCTCTGAGGGATAGAAGCCTAAAGGTCAAATCAATGACAGTATTTCATGACTGCAGTTCCAAGTAGTTGTCAGAATACCATAATACACACCCATATAACCTAATAATATAATAATAATATTATAACTTTATTTGCATTAGCCTAAGGAATGTTTAAGTGTAGCTAAGTGGGCATGCACATTATGATCATCTGCTTAGCATAGCTTAAACATCCTATAGGAGCTAAACGCAAATAAACAGGTGACATTTCCAAGCTAAGGTAGTGTAGTGGGTAGAGTTGTACCTTTACATGCTGACATCCATGGTTTGAGTCCCAAGACCAACAACTTGTTTCCAATGCAAAAGTACTGTTAAAATTAGTTGAATAAACTTAAATTATGTAGCAACCTTTTTTTGTCAACCAGAGTGGTGTAGCAGTTCCAAAAGTGAGATGTCAGTGTGGAAAAGATGTGAAACCCCCATATAAACACAATTTCCCCATATAGTATAGTCACACAAGAATATAATTTAATGAAAGCACATAGGGGGATGCCATGGAGGGTAAACGTAAAATTATAACATGTATATAAATTTTATTTTATAATATAAAATTATAAGTATAATATGTTTATACGTACCTTAATTACTCCATATCCATCAGACCTTGCTCTGCCCAGCAACAAAATAATCAAGCCTGCCAAGTCTCGAAGCTGGGATGCTGTCCTCTACAATCACAGCAAAATGCCACTATACCATATGAGCTGCGAGAAATTATAATGCTTTAACAAACATATCGTGCATTCTGGTCATATAACATTAATGAAAAAGAACAGCCACAAGTAACAAACTGATAATCCTGAACACTATAGTCAGAGGAATGTACTACTATACCATCTGAGCTCTAGGAGTTAATGTTGCTTTTTCAAACATATCATGCAATACAGGCATGCGACATTAGGGAGAAAGCTTTGTGGAACCAGTCATGTGTTGTGTATAGACATATACGCCTATATATATATATATATATATATATATATATATATATATATATATTTGTATATATATATATATATATATATATATATATATATATATATGTATATATATATATATAAATATGTATATATATATTGGCTCCCTATTATGCTGCCACAGATGCAGGTTGTTGAATGCATAGTTGTCAAACTGAAAAGCATGAAAAGGCAAAATAGCGAAGTGGCTTTTCAGCGAATTCTTTCCCTGGAAAGACTCCGTTTGGCCGCTTTCACTACTTTGCCTTTTTGGCACTGTAGTGCAATCTCAGAGTTGATATATTTAAGTAGGGGGTGTGTGGGGGACACAGCCCTCCATGTCGGAGGGTGTGGGGGTTTCTGCATTGTAAGCTTTCACTTACATGGGGTCGATTATGTGTCGCTCACACTTCTGAGCGTGCAATATCATAATATAGACCATATATATATATATATATATATATATATATATATATATATATATATATATATATTTGATGAAACATATATATGAAAAAGAAGAGTCATAATATATATATATATATATATATATATATATATATATATATATATATATATATATATATATATATATATATATATATAAAAATATAAAGGACGGGGGAAATATATATACATATAGATATGATTTACTATCAAAATGTCGACCACCCCTTGCTGACACCACTAACGCGAACTCCAAACTGTGGCTGTTGATAATGTCAAACACCGATATTCTGAAATGTAAAATCTTGCCCCCCATTTGACCCATGGTAGCACTTGTTGTGTGGTGTGGAACGGTCGGAAATATGACGTCGACGCTCGTGTTTTTCGGCGTTCGTTTTTCACTATTTTGAGGAATTGGCATTACGGATTTCGCATAAAGGAGTCGAAAGTATGTACATTTGCAGATGGGTGATTGACATTTTGATAGTAAACCTATATATAAAAAACATGCTGTGTATTTATACCTCAAAACCACCCCTCTAAACCTGTTATTGCAAGAAACCTGTACAAAGGCTGTAAAGGGGGAGGGTGGTCATCATATAGGGACAGATTTTAAATATTGCTGTTACAAATGAAGACATTTGCTACTGCAACAGGGTGCATTTCAGCAGACAATTACTGAAGGATATGAAGATGGAAACTGAAATGTTATGTCATTATTTAGTGACATAAATCCTTGGATCATCACAGAGATTTACCAGACAAATACAAATAAATTGTGGAACTGAACAAAAGTATAGGCCAAACATCCAGGCATTCTGAGAAAAACCTGGCAGTGGAGAAGTATGTTCAGAGCCTCTTAGTGCAATGAATCTACACCAAGCCTGACAAAGTGGGGGACAAAGGCATGAAAATAGGGACGTATCCAAAATATATCAGTAGATAAGCTGAGAAAGTTGATGTAGTAACACTGTATATCGTAACATATATCGACTGAAATATCACAATTCCAGGACTCAATTGCTACTCATTGGTTATTGACCTCAATCCCCAAATCATCCCACTGATGTGTCAGGAATACACAATGGTTATGGGGACCAGACCAAAGAAATCAGCCAGACATCTGGGCAGCCTACAAATATGTGGACTAACACAACAGTAGGGAAACTACACTGAGCTACAGACAAATGTCCAGGCTACAATCAGACTGATATAACACTACCCAAGTCCAGCTCAGGGTTTGTACACATGCATTGGCAAATATAACAGGCACTACAAGGATGCAACACTACTGGAAAACAGACACTAGTGTGAAAGTGCATACCCACAAATAATGCACCACAGTCACAGTGACATACCAGTAAGCAGACTGAACACTACAGTATAATGACTGTGTGAGCAATAAAATCCTGTTTGCCACTCACACATTACCCCTACATATACTGCCCCAAGCCACAGTGTGGTGGGAATTGTGAGGTGTTACGGGACATGTCACAGTCTGCATGTATGAACATATATAGGCAATAGGGAACCAGAAACTGGAACAGCATGCACAGTCAGAAAGGGCCCATGACACTCACATGTACCTCCTCCCTTCACAGCCCAAATAACATGCACACACTACACTGCTACACAATCCTGACAGTCTTTTAACAATGGACAGACATACACAGACCTCTCAAATGTACAGTTTCCCACATAATTCATAGAGACAGGACTCATACTTATGGCTGCTTCCTTGTTACATGTCTGAGGGTCTATGACATCATTGGGATAGTAGCAGGAATCAATACAACAAATAATGATACTACATGCCTCTGAACCTCTTAGTGCATGACATCTGGACAAAGCCTGATATAATTGGGGGACAGAGGCCCAAAGACAGGGGTATATTGGACATATTGCTGTTATAAATATTGACAGTTGCTGGTGTTACCGGCTTTGTTGTATCATATTTTTCTGTGGGATATGAAGTCAGTAACACCAGTGGATGTTACCACTTACTGACTGCATTCCCCAGAGTATTCTACTGATTAGCCAAGTACAACAACTGTCTGGGGAACAAACCAAACATATGACCCACACATCTGGACAGAGTCTAGGCCTCTGGACAGTGTACAGGTATGAACACAGTGATATAACAGAATGGAGATCCCCTGACAGCTGCCAAACGTCACCCAGCACCTTATGAAGTGCAGTAAGATGAACATGACACTCCCCCACATAACCTCTGGGCAATTACCCATATATATTCAAATATAGCATGCACTACAAGGATGAAACTGTAGTGCAAAACAGGGAATGGTGCAAAAATGTCCACCCAAAAACATTTGTACCACAGTCACAGCAACATGCCAGTACCCAAAATGAACTCTAGAGTAGAACGACTAACTGAACAAACACATCCTGATTGCCAGTCACACACTACACCAACATATACTAGCCAAATGTATAGTGTACTGGGAATCCTGATGTGTTACAGGACATGTCACTGTCAGCCCCTACAAGCCTACAGACATAATAGTCTGATGGCAGCTGTAGCAGCATGCAGATCCAGATAGGTAAAGGATGTAAGCACTCACATCTGCTACAATCCCTACCCAGCCCAGCAAACATCTACACACAACACTGCTACACAACTTGGCAGTCTGTTCACATTGTCCTGACAGACATAACTGTCATATGTACATATTTCCACAGAATTACCAGGGTGTGGAACGATAATCCTGGCCACTGCTGCATACCATGGCCAGGAGTCTGCCAGGTCATTGGCATGATAACTGGAGTGCAGCTGGTAATTCATGATATACAGTACCTCTGCACCTTGTAGTGCAGGACAACTGGACAATGCATGATGTACTTGTGGGAAAGGGGGCTGGAAAGAGGGATATATCACACATAATGGTGTTACAAACTGAAACAGTGGCTGGTGTTACACGTGTTGTTGTAACATAAAATTCCTGAAGGATATGATATCTGAAACACCAATGGATGTCAACAGTCACTGACTACAATCCTCACGTTATCCTACCAACCCCACAAAAACAGACATTTTTTGAGGAACAGACCAAGCATAACAGGCAAACATCTGGCCAGTCTGTGGACAACATTCCAGTTGAGAGGTATATCAGAAGCATATCA